>NC_091995.1:41945971-41948471 GCF_044704955.1 Pristiophorus japonicus | reverse complement strand
TATATATATGTATATAGAGAGAGACAGGTGAGGAAGAGTGGAAATGGAGAGAGAGAGAGAAAGGGAGGAAGAGGGAGAGAGAGAGAGATTAGGAAGCGTGGAGAGAGAGATATGTATAGAGGGAGAGGGACGGGTGTGGGGAGAGAACGAGAGAGAGAGAAAGGTGAGAAATAGGAGAGAGGGTGAGGATGCAAGGGAGAGAGACAGATGAGGAAGAGGGGGACAGAGAATGTTGCGGAAGAGAATGAGAGACAGGTGAAGAAGAGGAGAGAGAGAGAGAGAGGGAGGGAGAGAGAGAGAGCGAGAGAGAGAGAGAGCGAGAGAGAGAGAGAGTGTTGTGAGGAAGAGGGAGTGAGAGAAACAAGTGAGGAAGATGGGAGTTAGAGACATTAGAGAATGAGGGAGAGACATAGACAGACATACAGGTGAGGAAAGGGAGGGAGGGTGAGAGAGAGAGAGAGAGAAGGCTGAGGATGAGATTGAGAGAGACAGACAAAGAAAAGGGAGAGATAGAGGCAGGTGAGGAAATTGGAGAGACAGAGAGAGACAGATGAGGAAGAGTGGAATTGGAGAGAGAAAGGGAGGGAGAGGGAGAGAGAGAGAGAGAGAGAGAGAGAAAATCAGAGGAAGAAGATGGAGAGGGGGAGACAGTTGAGCAAGTGTGGAGAGAGGGGGAGAGATGGGGAGGGAGATGGAGAGAGACAGATAAGGAAAAGGGTGTGAGAGAGATACGGGTAAGGAAGAGAGAGAGAGAGGCACACAGGTGTGGAAGAGGGAAAGAGTGAGAGACAGAGAGAGAGAGTAGGAAGAGAGAGACGCGAGGGTGAGGTGAAGCGAGAGAAAGACAGGTGAGGAAGAGGGGAGAGAGAGAGAGAGAACAGTGAGGAAGAGGGAGAGACTCTGACGAAGAGGGAGAGAGAGAGAGAGAGAGAAACAGGTGAGGAAGAGTGAGTGAGAGAGAAAGAGGGAGAGAGAAAGACAGACGAGGAAAAGGGGGAGAGAGAGAGAGTTGTGAGGAAGGGGGAGAGAGAGTTGTGAGGAAGAGGGAGTGAGAGAAAGAGAGGGAGAGGGAGAGGGAGAGAGATAGGTGAGTAAGAGGGGTGATAGACAGAGAGAGACAGGGAGTAGGAGAGAGAGAGAGAGAGGTGAGGGAGAGGTTTATCGAGAGAAGGTGAGGGAGAGGGGAGAGATGGAGACAGGTGAGGAAGTGCGGAGAGAGATGGAGGGACAGGGAGGGAGAGGGAGAGAGAGAGAGAAACAGGTGAGGAAGAGTGAGTGAGAAAGAGGGAGAGAGACAGATGAGGAAGAGGGGAGGGGGAGAGAGAGAGTTGTGAGGAAGAGGGAGTGAGAAAAGGGAGGGAGAGGGAGAGAGATAGGTGAGGAACAGTGGCGATAGAGAGAGAGAGACAGGGAGTAGGAGAGAGAGAGGTGAGCGTGTAAAGTCCTGTCCCCTCAGTACAGATTCACATGAGGCATGTAGTGAAGTCAAGGTCACTCTGGACCTGCACCTTTATTTCACAGCTCTGGAATGCTGCACTTGCCTGAGACCTGTCCTTATATACCTGTCTCTTGCAAGTGCACCCCTGGTGGTAAGGTATGCTGGTGGTTACAGGTCATATCTTATTACAGTCATGTATAGCATGTTAGGATACAGTTATATATAATAATGTAAGATACATGACAGAGGGAGAGGTTTATCGAGAGAAGGTGAGGGAGAGAGAGGGAAGAGATGGAGACAGGTGAGGAAGTGCAGAGAGAGATGGAGGGACAGGGAGGGAGAGGGAGAGCGAGAAAGAGAGGGAGGAAGAGTGAGAGAGATAGGTGAGGAAGAGGGGCGATATTGACAGACAGGTGAGGGAGAGGGAGAGAGAGCGAGACAGGTGAGGGAGAGAGAGCGAGACAGGTGAGGGGAGGGGAGAGAGAGAGGCGAGGGAGAGGTGGAGCGAGAGAAGGACAGGTGAGGAAGAGGGGAGAGAGAGAGAGACAGGGAGGAAGAGTGAGAGAGAGAAAGACACGCACACACATGAGGAAGAGGGGAGAGAGAGAGAAACATAGGAGGAAGATGGGGAGATAAGCAAGTGAGGAAGTGGGTAGAGATGGAGCGACAGGAGAGGAAGAGTCAAATAGGAGAGGATGAGGGAGAAAGTGAGGAGTGAGAGAGAGTGAGAGAGAGAGGAAGAGACGTGGGAGGAAGGGAGAGAGGGACAGCTGAGGAAGTGGGATACAGAGAATAAGTGATACAGGTGAGGAAGAGAGGAGAGAGAAAGAGACATGTGGAAAAGAAGGATGGAGGGACAGAGACAGGTAAGGAAGAGGGGAGTGAGAGAGGTTAGGAAGTGCAGAGAGAGATGGAGGGACAGGGAGGGAGAGAGAAAGAGGGTGACAGATGATGAAGAGGGAGAGAGAGGGACAGGGAGGAGGAGGGAGAGAGAGAGAGGAAGAGGGAGAGAGAGGGACAGGGAGGAGGAGAGAGAGAGAGAGAGAGAGAGAGAGAGAGAGA